>NC_071098.1:29531584-29539084 GCF_027358695.1 Spea bombifrons
TCTAGACGTGTATATATATATATATATATATATAGACGTCTATATATATATATATATATATATATATATATATATATATATATATATATATATATATATAGACGTCTATATATATATATATATATCTACGTCTATATATATAATATATATATATATCTACCTATAAATATATATATATATAAATATATATATAAATATATATATATCTATAAAGATATATAAATATATATATAAATATATATATCTATAGATATATATATCTATAAATATTTATAAATATAGATATATATATATTTATATATATATATATTTATATATATCTATTTATATATATCTACCTATATATATCTACCTATATACCTATATATCTATCTATATCTACCTATATGTCTACCTATATCTACACACATATATATATATACAGATATATATATACTTATATATATCTCTACCTATATATATATATACTTACATATATATATATATATATATATATATACCTATCTATATCTACCTATATCTACCTATATATATACCTATACCTATATCTACCTGTGTGTGTGTATATATATCTACCTATAACCACATCTATATCTACATATATATCTATATCTACCTATATATATTCTTATGTATACCTATATATTCATATAGCTACCTATATATATATCTACCTATATCTACCTATATATGTCTACCTATATATTCATATGTCTACCTATATATACCTATATCTACCTATATATATATATCTATATCTACATATATATACCTATATCTACCTATATATATATATGCCTATATCCACCTGTGTATGTATATCCACCTGTGTATATACATCTACCTGTGTATATATATATCTACCTATATATATATCTACCTATATATATATATATCTATATATCTACCTGTATATATCTACCTATATATATATATATCTATATATATATATATATATCTATAAATATATATCTATATCTATAAATATATGTATATAAATAGATATATATATATATTTATAGATATATATATATATATATATATTTATAGATATATATATATATATATATTTATAGATATATATATATATTTATAGATAGATATATATATTTATAGATAGATATATATTTATATTTATAGATAGATATATATTTATATTTTATATTTATATTTATATCTATATATCTATATCTCTCTCTATATATAGATATATATATCTATATATATATATATCTATATATCTATATCTCTCTCTCTATATAGATATATATATCTATCTATCTTTCTATCTATATAATCTATATCTATAAACACACACCTATCTCTCTCTATATATATATATATATATATGTATATATATCTATATCTCTCTATATAGATATATATCTCTCTATATATCTATATACCTATCTATATCTATACACCTATATATCGATTTATATATACACCTATATATCTATCTATATATACCTATTTATCTATCTATATACACACATATCTATCTATATATACCTAACTATATCTATACCTATCTATACCTCTATATATACCTATATATATATACCTATATCTACCTATACCTATATCTACCTATATAAATACCCATATCTACCTATATATACACCTATATATCTACCTATATATCTACCTATAAATATCTACCTATATATATCTACCTATATATATCTACCTATATATATTTCTACCTATATATATATATCTACCTGTATATATATATCTACCTATATAATATATCCCTATATCTATATCTATATCTACCTATATATATCTACCTATATGTATATATACTTCTATATATATATATATATATATATATATATATATATATCTACCTCTCTCTATATATATATCTACCTCTATATATATATATCTAGCTCTCTCTTTCTCTCTCTCTCTCTCTCTCTCTCTCTCTATATATATATATATATATATATATATATATATCTACCTATATACCTGTATATATCTACCTATATATATATATCTGTATATATCTACCTATATCTACCTGTATATATACACACCTGTATATAGCTACCTGTATATATATATACACCTGTATATATCTACCTTTATATATCTACCTGTATATATCTACCTGTATATATATCTACCTATATATATATATATACATATATCTATCTACCTGTATATATCTCTACCTATATATATCCACCTATATATATATATATATATATATATATATATATATATATATATATCTACCTATATATCTATCTATATCTACCTATATATCTACCTATATCTACACACACATATATACATATATATATACTTATATATAGCTCTACCTATATATATATATACCTATATATATCTACTTATATATATATATACCTATGTATACCTATCTATATCTACCTATATCTACCTATATATATACCTATATCTACCTGTGTGTATATATATCTACCTATAACCACATCTATATCTACCTATATATACCTATATCTACCTATATATACCTAGATCTACATATATATATATATACCTATATATATATGTAGATATAGATATATATATATACCTATATATATATTCTTATGTATACCTATATATATTCCTATGTCTACATATATATCTACCTATATCTACCTATATATGTCTACCTATATATTAGTATTCTACCTATATATACCTATATCTACCTATATACCTATACCTATATCTACCTATATGTACACCTATATCTACCTATATATATATACCTATATCTACCTGTGTATATATATCTACCTGTGTATATATATCTACCTGTGTATATTTATCTACCTATATCTATCTACCTATATCTATATATCTATATCTACCTATATATATACCTATGTCTACCTATATATTTCTACCTATATCTACCTCTATATATATATATACACCTATATCTACCTATGTATATATATATATCTACCTATAACCACCTATATATCTATATCTACCTAAACATCTATACATATATCTACCTATATACCTGTATCTACCTATATACCTGTATCTACCTATATACCTGTATCTACCTATATCTACCTATATATATACCTATATCTACCTATACCTATATCTACCTATATCTACACACACATATATACATATATATATACTTATATATAGCTCTACCTATATATATACCTATATATATCTACTTATATATATATACCTATGTCTACCTATCTATATCTACCTATATCTACCTATATATATACCTATATCTACCTGTGTGTATATATATCTACCTATAACCACCTATATATCTATATCTACCTAAATATCTATACATATATCTACCTATACACATATATCTACCTATATACCTGTATCTACCTATATACCTGTATCTACCTATATCTACCTATATATATACCTATATCTACCTATACCTATATCTACCTATATATCTACCTATATATATATACAACTATATATCTACCTATATATAACTATATATATCTACCTGTATATATATATATATATATATCTACCTATGTATATATCTACCTATATATATATATATGTCTATATATATATATCTACATATATATATATATCTACCTATATATATATATTTACCTATATATATCTACCTATATATATACCTATATATGTATATATATATACACATATATGTATATATACCTTTATATGTATATATACCTATATATACCTATATATGTATATATATGCATGTATATATACCTATATATGTATATATATATATACATATATATGTGTATATATATATATACATATATATGTGTATATATATACATACATATATAGGTATATATATTTATATACACCTATATATACCTATATATGTATCTATACATATATACCTATATATGTATCTATACATATATATCTACCTATATAGATATCTACCTATATATATTTATCTATCTATTTATATCTACCTATATATATATATCGCTATGTCTACCTATATATGTCTACCTATATAAATCTACCTATATATATATACCTATATTTATATACCTATATCTACCTGTATATATATATATATATATACCTCTAACCACCTATATATATTTATATACCTATGTCTACCTATATATACCTACCTATATGTATATATGTATATATATGTATATATTTATATGTATATATATATATATATATATATATATGTATATATTTATATGTATATATATATATATATATATATATGTGTATGTATGTATATATATGTATATATATATATGTGTATGTATGTATGTATGTATATATATATATTTTATGCGCATACTAATCGGTTTCACTTTATGCGCATATTTTATGCGCATACTAATTGGTTTCATTGTATGCACATATTTTATTTGACTAAATCATTCAATGGACTCATTGCGTTACATAGCCATATGGAAACTGCACCCAGCTTTTTTTTATTTGACTAAATCATTCAATGGACTCATTGGGTTACATTGCCATATGGAAACTGCACCCAGCTTTGGGTGAATTGAACCTCAACCATTGCACCACAGAGAACAGGTATAAGAAACAATCCTTTAGTTTTACCCTTACCAATGAGTCCATTGAATGATTTAGTCAAATAAAATATGTGCATATAATGAAACCAATTAGTATGCGCATAAAATATGCGCATAAAGTGAAACCGATTAGTATGCGCATAAAATATGCGCATAAACTATTTTATAATTTACAATTTAATAAATAATAATAATAAAGTGATACCAAATATGATATGAGGGGCAGCTGCAATCAGCCCCTGATTGGCTGTGCCTAGTCAGCTGACTCCAGCAACCAATCAGCAGCCCACCCAGGTTCCCCTCTCTCTGATTGGTCAGCCCGGGTCAGGTGACAGCACCCACCAATCAGGTGGCTAGGGCTGAGCGGCAGCTCCTGATTGGCTGAGCCTAGTCAGCTGACTCCGGCAACCAATCAGCAGCCGGCCCAGGTTCCCCTCTCTCTGATTGGTCAGCCCGGGTCAGGTGACAGCACCCACCAATCAGGTGGCTAGGGCTGAGGGGCAGCTCCTGATTTCATGGTTTCATTTTATGCGCATATTTTATGCGCATACTAATTGGTTTCATTTTATGCGCATATTTTATACGCATACTAATCGGTTTCATTTTATGCGCATATTTTATGCGCATACTAATCGGTTTCACTTTATGCGCATATTTTATGCGCATACTAATTGGTTTCATTGTATGCACATATTTTATTTGACTAAATCATTCAATGGACTCATTGCGTTACATTGCCATATGGAAACTGCACCCAGCTTTGGGTGAATTGAACCTCAACCATTGCACCACAGAGAACAGGTATAAGAAACAATCCTTTAGTTTTACCTTTACCTAGCCTGACTGAATAAACTAAAAAAAGGCGGCTTGTAAGGGGAAAGACAAGATAGCTTATGTTTCAGTCTATGTGCTTACTTAAAAACAAAACTTAAACAGAGACAGGTGTAGCATTGGGGAATCGAACTCAGAGCCCCAAGCAACCAAGTCCAACAGCTTACCCATTAGGCTACAGAGACTGGACATGAAGTGTTCGAGAAACAATCCTTTAGCCTTAGGAAATTGAGCCCAGAACCTCAAGAATCACCTAACCCTAAACTAAAATCACTCTAACACCTAAACCAATACGCTACAGAGACAGCCACACTCCAGTATCTCTGGCATGGCCTTGTGGTTAAGGTGTCGGGCTTCCACCTCGTTGCTTGCAAGTTCGAATCTGGCTACTGCCAGCGTGTTTCCACGCCTGTAATGTCTCCGTGGTAGTAAGTGTTAACTGACCTTGGTGCCCACAAGTTAACACAGCAAAAAAGAAATAGCTTATCATTATTAATGATTCATTTAACAATTTAATAATTAATAAATAATAATAAAGTGATACCAAATATGATATGAGGGGCAGCTGAAATCAGCCCCTGATTGGCTGAGCCTAGTCAGCTGACTCCAGCAACCAATCAGCAGCCCACCCAGGTTCCCCTCTTTCTGATTGGTCAGCCTTCGTCAGGTGACATCACCCACCAATCAGGAGGCTAGGGTTGTGGGGCAGCAACCAATCAGCAGCTGGCCCAGGTTACCCTCTCTCTGATTGGTCAGCCCGGGTCAGGTGACAGCACCCACCAATCAGGTGGCTAGGGCTGAGGGGCAGCTCCTGATTGGCTGAGCCTAGTCAGCTGACTCCAGCAACCAATCAGCAGCCGGCTTGGTTCCCCTCCCTCTGATTGGTCAGCCCGGGTATGTGCATACTGATTGGTTTCATTGTATGCGCATATTTTATGCGCATACTAATTGGTTTCATTTTATGCGCATATTTTATGCGCATATTGATTGGTTTCATTTTATGCGCATATTTTATGCGCATACTAATTGGTTTCATTTTATGCGCATATTTTATGCGCATACTAATTGGTTTCATTTTATGCGCATATTTTATGCGCATACTAATTGGTTTCATTTTATGCGCATATTTTATGCGCATACTAATTGGTTTCATTTTATGCGCATATTTTATGCGCATACTAATTGGTTTCATTTTATGCGCATACTAATTGGTTTCGTTTTATGTTCACATTTTACGCACATACTAATTGGTTTCATTTTATGCACATATTTTATGCGCATATTGATTGGTTTCATTTTATGCACAGATTTTAAATGCATGTTTTTATGAGCATATGTATATATGTATGATATATGCATATGTATAATATATGTATAATATGTGTAAGGGGAAAGACAAGATAGCTTATGTTTCAGTCTATGTGCTTACTTAAAAACAAAACCTTAACAGAGACAGGTGTAGCATTGGGGAATTGAACTCAGAGCCCCAAGCAGCCAAGTCCAACAGCTTACCCATTAGGCTACAGACACTGGACATAAAGGATTCGAGAAACAATCCTTTAGCCTTAGGAAATCAGCAGCCCACCCAGGTTCCCCTCTTTCTGATTGGTCAGCCTTCGTCAGGTGACATCACCCACCAATCAGGAGGCTAGGGTTGTGGGGCAGCCCCTGATTAGCTGGCTCCAGCAACCAATCAGCAGCTGGCCCAGGTTACCCTCTCTCTGATTGGTCAGCCCGGGTCAGGTGACAGCACCCACCAATCAGGTGGCTAGGGCTGAGGGGCAGCTCCTGATTGGCTGAGCCTAGTCAGCTGACTCCAGCAACCAATCAGCAGCCGGCTTGGTTCCCCTCCCTCTGATTGGTCAGCCCGGGTATGTGCATACTGATTGGTTTCATTGTATGCGCATATTTTATGAGCATACTAATTGGTTTCATTGTATGCGCATATTTTATGCGCATACTAATCGGTTTCATTGTATGCACATACTAATTGGTTTCATTTTATGCGCATAGTGATGAGTTTCATTTTATGCGCATATTTTATGCGCATACTAATCGGTTTCATTGTATGCACATACTAATTGGTTTCATTTTATGCGCATACTAATTGGTTTCATTTTATGTG